>NC_056734.1:1011022307-1011039807 GCF_019279795.1 Protopterus annectens | reverse complement strand
TGAATCGAAAGCCTTTTCTATGTCTAAACTAATCACTAGTGCCTATTCATTTTCCAAATATTTAATAAGTGTTAAAATCCTTTGGATGCTATCATATGTGTGTCTTCCATGTATGAAGCCTGACTGATCATCATTTATTATTTGCATTAGTGGGACCTTTAATCTATCTGCAAAGATGGACATAAAGATTTTATAATCATTATTTAATACTGATATGGATCTATAAGAACTACAAAACTGAGGGCCTTTGTTGGCTTTTATAATAGGTGAAATCAAAGAGATTATCCACAAAGGTGGTATATTATCATGTAATTGAACTTCTAGTAAAGTTTTATGAAATAAGGACAATACAGATGTGGGTAATCATTTATATATTTCAATGATTATGCCATCCATCCCAGAGCTTTGTTAGGCTTAACTTTTTTAAATTTTTTATTTGATCTCCTCTAGTGAGATTTGTGCTTCAGGAACTGTATCTAGATTGTCAAGGAACCTTAGCTGATTAAGTGAAGTGATATCTAATTTTATGCATTCATAATTAAACATTCCTAAGCACCTTGGAAACTATTAGGCTCCAACCCAGCACTCTCATACTAGGTGACTTCAACTACCCCTCCATCAGCTGGGAAATCCATTCATGCACCACTACACTGACACAATGCTTCCTGGAATTCATACATTCCAATACCCTGGACAACTTATTCTTACCCCCCACTAAAGGAAGCAACATCCTTGACCTGGTCATTACTAACATGGGCAACTGTTCCTCTACACCAATAGTCAATTCCTCCCTGGTTAGATCCAACCACAAACTAATTACCATGGAAATCCACATCTCACCCACACCCCCTGCACAGGTAACCACCATGAAAAACTTCTTGAAAGCTGATTTGGGTTCCTAAAAACAGAGGTGGCTAACTTCACAGCGCCCATGTCAATGGAAAATAGATGCATGACTGCCAAATCATACACCAATGCACTGTACGAACATATAAGTAAATACATGGAACTAGCCATACCCAACAGAACCAAGATGCTCTCCTCCAAAAAAAGGAAGCCAATCTGGTGGTCCCCTGACATTAATAAACTCTACAACAGAAGGAAGAAATTCTTACAGAAAAAGGTGAAGACCCAAGACTGGAAAAACTCCTTTATTAGCCTCAACAAAAAGTGGAGATCCCTCATCAAAACCTCTAAAGCCAGCTATGAAGGCAGAATTGTGGCAGACACTAAAAACAACCACAAAGCCTTCTATAGTTATATCAAGAATCTCCATGGCAATACCCAGGTTTGCTCTGAGTTACTGCACAATGGTACCTCCTATACTGAGCCAACAGATATTACCAACATACTGGCTGACAGATTCAGTGCCAAGATTACCCCTCTCTTTTCCCCTAAATGACCAATCACAATACCAGAGGAATGCCAGGCACCCAGCATTACTGCAGCACAGGTTAAACCTGCATTGTCCAAGGCCAAGAATACAGCTTCCATGGGACCCAACAATATCCCTGGATTGTGTCCTACATGAGCTACAAAGTGAACTGGCATCACATCTGTGTACCCTGTTCAGTCACAGCCTCACCTCAGGCTTTGTCCCTACCGAATGGCGCACTGCTACAGTCATCACTCTCCATAAAGGAGGAGTGACTACAGACCCTGGGAATTATTGCCCCATTAGCCTGACGAGTCTGATATGTAAAGCTATGGAGCGCATCATCATGGACCCAATTAACAAGGATATAGGGAATCTCCAAACTCTAGACCCCAAGCAATTTGGTTTTGTGAAAGGTAGATCATGCCTGCTTAACCTGGAAGACGTCTTTGAGTCAATCACCAGAGCTGCCTATTCCTACTTTTCCTGTCACTCTGTAAACAATCATTCTCTCAGTACTAACTCACTGATTTGGAGAAATAATATCTCTGTCTTCTCTATGTGATCAATTTGATAAAAGTTGTAAATATGAGTATTCACTTGAAGCTATGGCAAGTTTGTTTCTATTTCTATGTGTTTTGGACACTAACCTATAAATTTGTCTTTTAATGTGTAATAACTATCTTTAGTCTAAATTAGTATCCTGTCACCTTCCATACTATGTATTACACTCTTTCTGTATGTTCAATGTGGAGCTTTTCCCCCCCGGGCCTTCGCTGAAAAAGGACATGTGTCCAGTCGGACCTTCCCAGTAAACAAATGTAAAATGTAAAATAAAAAAAATAAAATAAATACTCTTACCTCATTAGGCCAATCATTGAGTATAATGCCCCATTTGGCATGTACCTCACTAGACACATGCAACAGCTGGAAAGGCCACAAAAGTACCTCACAAAGAGGATCCTAGGCCACTTGTCTTATATGAACGGACTCAAAAAACTCCAGCTATTCTCTGTCTCATATTGTCTACTAAGAGGCAATCTCTGCTTGACTTACAAAGCCATGTCTGACCCAGCTCTATTAGAAATTATACATCTAAAGAAATCCCAATCCTTCCACACCACATGCTTCAAAGACCTCAACCTCATTACCACAATCAACAGAACATGCTGGAGGGACAGGTTCATAAACCAAAGACTGCCCATGCTCTGGAATAGACTTCTCATACATGTCAAGCAGAGCACCTCACTGGCTGTCTTCTTGAGAAATCTTGATGAGTGGATGGGAATTAGCAAGTTCACCCCGGGGATCACTCCAGTGGCTCTACTTGATGCCAGGACACTTTTATGGGCTAAGCTTGTAAAGGCTCCATGGCCATTAGCCTAGTACACACCTATGAACCTATGAATGAACTTATAAACAAAGACATTGGCGACCTTCAAACACTGGACCCCACCCAGTTTGGGTTCGTGAAGGGCTGATCATGTCTCCTGAACTTGATTAACTTCTTTGAATCAGTCTCCAGAGCCGTGGACGAGGTTAAGGCAATCCATACAGCCTATCTGGACCTCTCCAAAGCCTTCAACACCATCCCCCACTCTGGAATCATAGACAAACTTGCTAAGCTGGGCATAAATCCCTATGTCGCTCAATGGGTTGCCAACTGGCTTACTGACAGAACCCACATTGTAAAAGTAGCCGACTCCAAATCCAGCCCCAGACAAGTGACAAGTGGAGTACCTCAGGGTACAGTTCTAAGACCGCTCTTGTTTGGCATCTACTTCTCTGAAGTACAGGCCAACACTAAGGGACTCTGGCTAACAAAGTTCACAGATGACTGCAAACTGGGAGCCATTATTGAATTCCCTAATGATGTGAATATTCTACAAAAGGGCCATACAGAAACAGATGCTTGGTGCCAGAGCCATGGGCTCAAGCTCAATGCCAAGAAGTGTATAGTTATCCCCTTTGGAAAAAAACATGTACCCATGAATTACCACATAGGTGGCAGTACACTAAACACCAAAAGTGTGATAAGAGACTTAGGAACACAGGTGGACAGTGGTCTCACCTTTGATAACCACATCACCACAACAGTCAGGAAATCCTTCTATGTGGCACACCTCATCACTAAGGGCTTTTCACCCAGAAAAAAGGAGGTCATTGCCCCACTGTACTCACCCCTCATTAGACCCATCATAGAGTACAATGCCCCATATGGTATGTACCTCCCAAGACATCTACAACAACTGGAAAGGCTGCAGAAACACCTCACTAAAAGAATCACAGGCCTAAAGCAGATGCCCTATGCTGACTGACTAAAAAAAAACTCCAACCCAGAGCTGCTGGACATGCTACACTTAAAGAAATCCCAATCCATCAGAGCCACATGCTCCAAGGACCTAAACCTTGTCATCACAATGAACACAACATGCTGGAGGGATAGGTTCCTGACCCAGAGACTCCCCATACTCTGGAATAGACTGTCCATACATGTCTAGCAGACCACCTACTTGGCCCTCTTCAAAAGGAACCTTGACGACTAGATGGGAGATAGGAAATTTACCCCGGGGATCATATCAGTCACCCTGCTAGACAGGGGTCCAGGGAAGTAAATAGTGTGGGAGGAAATAGCCAGGGAATTGTTATGGCTAGGCTTGTACAGGCCCTAGGGCTGATAGCCTAGTACCAACCTATGAACCTTTGACTGGAACCAAAGTGTTTGGAATAATGAAACTTGACAGTTTAAGAAACTTCTCTGTGTGGAAGATTTTCAGTCCAAATATCTCTAGTTAATCACTGTATATTAATCAGATCAAACTAAAGTAGTAGAAGTAGCGAACTTAAACTCGTCTTAAGTAAAAAAAAAAAAAAACAGTAAAAAATATATAATTGTACAGAATTACTAAGTATTCAAAAGTAATCCAAGCAAGGCAGGCAGTCTGTTTCCAGTCAAAAATCCTTTATTAAGTACAGGCATCTAAAATATCTCCTAAGTCAGAAACAGTTGTATTAGAGTCTTCATGTAATAGGTTAGTTATGTTATCTGAATTAGAATGTATCTTGCCTCTCATTGACAGATCATACACATGTTCGGGCGATGATGCATAAAAGTTTATGTTTAGTCTTTCCAATGCCAAGTTAGTTTTATGGGATAGGACATCTGAATATTGCTTATTAAACTCCTCAATTTTTTTAATCTTATCGGGAGTAAGTTGAGATGCATCAGATTTAATGTTTAAGAGTTGAGATTGAATGTTTTGCAAGTCTAAGCCCCATTTTTTTTATTTGTTTTTGAACCATGCTATTATTTTACCATAAAGATAGGCTTTTAAAGCATCCCATACCCTGATTATGTTAGATTCTGGGGTAAGGTCAATCTCTAAAAAATTGTACCTCTGACTTGAACTAGGGCTTAAATTCCTTAATTTGTGTTACATAGGCTGGGATTCTGTTTATAGGAATGTCTTTTGTAATTAACAGAAAATTATAGGAAGAGAGTATCATGATCTGAGATAGGGCATGGGAGAATTGCAAATTAGGAACTGTTTAGCCTTAGGTCATTAGAAACAATTTTGTTTATTCTAGTCTGAGTTTTAAATCTATAGTCAGTATGAGAATATTTCACAGAGGTGGGATCTTTAATAGTAAATGTGTCAAGTAAGCAAGTTTCTCAATCCATTTTTTTTAAGTTTTTCAATAGGTGTAAGCCTCAACAGTAGATTATTAGTAGTGTCGATACTATCTAATATGCAGTTAAAGTCACCACCTATAATGAGGAAACCTTTATATACACTAGTAATGTGATTCAGATATTTTTCAGCAGTTTTTACTCCCACTCCAGGTATCCAGTAGATATTGACAAGGGTTTAGATTATGTTATTAAATTTTAGAGTGAGTATGTTTAGAAGCCCTTCTGGATCTTCATATTTATATAGAATTTGCGGGAGAATGGCACTTTTTCTCCATAAAATTATTACCCCTGTCTTTTTAGCCTAATATGGGGCATGAGCAAGGGTGATATAGTTACTGGGGGTCCAGCTTTCCTTTTCAGAAGGCTTAAAATACGTTTCTTGCAGGAAAAATACCTGGGCTTTATTAATATTTAGCTATTTTAGTAAGTGTGACCTCTTCTTTGGATTATTTAATCCATTAATGTTTAAAGATTTAGAGATAACGTCACTGAGATTCAAGTAGGAAAATGTAGAGTAAAATGTGTGTAACTACTATTATTAAAATCCAAAAACTCTTTCTCGTGGCTGTAGAAATGAACTTGATCATGAGTTGATACCAATGTAACAGAAAACTGCAGTTGAAGTTATGGACGCATATAACATCATGCCAATAAAAAAGTAGATAAATAATGTTTCTAAGAAATTAATCATAAAAATTGAATTTACTATATACAAACATGGAATTCAAAGAATTCCTCGTCTGGTGGAAAGACAAAGTTCCATCAGACTGCCCTTGAGAATTTCCTAACCTTGCCAAGAAGCTCTAAGTCTTATAAAGGAGACAATTGTGTAAATAAAATATTCTAAATGAGCTGATTTTAGAATTAGACTCTAAAAGAAAAGTGAAATGAACAATCTCAAGTTGTTTCATCAACTATTTAGTATTAAAAAACAGTTGTTTTAAAACTAATTAGATATAAGTTGCTACATTTAAATAACTGGATTTTGTATTAATAGTATGAATGCCAGCCTTAAATGCTGAATAGAAAATGATATGTATGTTACAAGATGCAAGTAAGATATGACACTATAACATTAAATTCATATAGTATAACACAATTATAACAGACATGTTCTTGTATAAGATGCTCCTAATTTCTATTAATCTCTCAGCAGAATGATTCAAGTATGACAAGAATACAAAAAACTAGTAGTAATAATACAAAATTAAGAAACTAGTGAATGGTAAACAAGAAAACCTAACAACTCTCACCACTTTGACTTATAAAAACAGAATTTTATAGAAAACTGTAATTACTTGTCTTCAGTATATTGCTAAAAGGTGAATAAATAAAATGTAAAGCCCTACTTAACAACAAGATAATGATGAAGGTTGCTTTAAGTATCAACAATAGAACAGGGGTTATGGGAATATAACAGTAATAAAGAGAGTGCACATCAGATTAAAATTACCTCAGAAATGAAAAGCAACCATTTCAAATGAAAGTAAATATTCATTAACAACTGTTATTATATGTTCCTAATGCACTGTTATTAAATCACTGTGCAACTGAGACATATTAGCCAGTGTTATTAACAGGTATATAATATTCATTTAAATATGATGTAAATAATGTTAGCCTACCAAAAGACTTGAAGTACTGCCTATTTCAGCAGATTATCATTACAGTATGTCTCATTTCATTAGAATTAATAAAAGCAAATAAATATAAACAAACATCTTGCATCTAAGTCAGTGATTTAGCATATTAGTATTATGTGCTTCTGTCTATAGCTGTGCTTTCTCTAACTAAACCTGAAAGGTTCCTGCAGTTATGAAGCTAAAACAGTATTAATCAAAACGGAAATACTCTAAATTGCTGCAATTACACTTTTAACACAGTTATGATGAAAAAGTCTATAGCAGCTGCAATCATTAGTTAGTGAAATCTATAATTATATTTTAAAGAATGAAGAGATGCATAAATGTGGTAAAATAAAATAAAACACCCTGGATAACTAATAAACATATTAATTCATCATTGTTAAGACAGTCTAAGACATTGCTGACATGTCTGCACAATGATGTTATTCATCTCATCTATTAAAGCCATGTCATGGTAAACTACGCAGATATAAATTTGCTACATTAATATGAATGTTATCACTACTTGCATTACTGTAGAATCAAAGTCCAACATTAAAAACATGTAAAATGACTGTAGCCCAAGGATTCAACTTTCCTTTTTTTTTTTTAAGTAATCATCTGTTAATATTCTTAAAACTCTTAGACAAGCACAACAGACTAAAAAAAGATGAAGAGAAGTGTAATAGAGTAACATTTTCCCCTTAAATTCCCTTGTAACAGTATAAGGGGTGGGTCTAAGACTCAGCACATTACAAGTATGATAACCTGTGGTTAAAACAGCTTGAGGCTTGTATTCTAGGTGAGCAAAGCTTCATTCTGGTTAAAAAAAGAACATTCTAATGAGCAATTTGAAGTAAAAAAAAAACATTGAATAAAGCTTTAAAAAGTTTTTAAAAGGTCATGACAATCATCCGCAGCCATTTTTACATGAAAAAAAATGTCTGTGAGTGTAAAACACTGTACCAAAATCCAGTAGCACCACCAAGGAACGCTCCAGTACACAAGATAGAAGAAAATAAAAAAGGAGCGTAACACCACAGACATAAAACTGGAACTTTAATACAACAAAAACAAGAACAGGATAACCGCTTTCAGCGTGTGCCTTCCTCAGATCCTGAAAACAATTCCTACACACAACTATTTAAGAACCAGCTAACCAATCTAGTTAAAAGGCAATTAAGCAATTAAAAAATGAGGCAATGAAACATAGCAACACTTATAACAAAAACATGTTTTAAAATAACTTAGATCCAAGCTTAAAACAAAACTACATTTTGTTAAATACAATCAGCATAGCATGCTAAAACTTATAGTAAATAAATAAAACATTGCTGTCATAACCATTACACAGTTTGTGAATCTGTTAAAAACTCAGAACTCATACTGTTGACATAGCAGGTTCACAACCATAATATTAAAGAAACAATAGTCACAACCTGATTAAAAAATGAGGCAATGAAACCTAGCAATACTTACTCCCCATTTACATAGTGCACTTGTAACAAAAACATGTTTTAAAATAACTTAGATCCAAGCTTAGAGCAAAACTACATTTTGTTAAAGACAATCAGCATAGCATGCTAAAACGTATAGTAAATAAATAAAATACTGCTGTCATAACTATTATACACATTTACTAGTTGCATAAAATGTATTTTAAAGGGAAAATGACTGTTAATAATGTTTTAAGTCTAAAACTAAGAAAATACAATGTTTAAGTATAAAAAACACTGTATAAAGGAGTAGCACATTTTAAATGTTAATTATTCACTCTAATGCCATCTAGTAAAGTTGAATGTGTAAACCTGATGCTGACAAGGCTTTAAAGCACCACATAAAAGATAAAAAAACATACTTTACAGTTATACTTGATGAATGGTTGATTTAGTGAAGAAGTTTGGGCTTTATTATATATGTATATTTTTTAGCAGTAGAAGTTGCTGAAACGTTCATTAACTCTAAACTGTGTGAAAATTAGAGTGAGAGAAGAAATATTGCGTTCATAAAGTATGCATTATTTGGCAGTAGATGCTTTGTAAGATTTTGTAGTATTGGGAGGTGTGGTGTCGTTTTTCTATTTCTTCTTTTACATCTCAGTCCAGTTATTCTTTTCTGAAGTTCTTTTAAGTGTAGGTGATGTCCAATCCATATCTTCAAGAAGAGGGATAGAGGGATAATGTCATTATTTTTTATAAAGGAAGAGACTTCATCCAAGTTGTTAAAGGTTTTTTACTTCATTAGAGAGGGATACTTTAATCCGAGCTGGGAAGATAATTTGTGCTTTTATGTTGTTTTGTTTAAGTAGTTTGACAAGGGGCCAGCATTTTTTTCTCACATCTAAACCTCTTGTAGAGTAGTCATTATCAAATCTTATTTTACTCTGTTTAAACATTAATGGTGCTTTCCTCCAGGCTGTTTTTAGAACACGTTCTTTGTCAATATATGAAAGAAATTTTACCACAATAGATCTAGGTGGTGATTATGCTGATGTGGTGGCTGGTTTCCCAATGGCTCTGTGAGCCCTTTCTATGCCATGCAAAAGCCCTTCGTGAAGGTCTACATTTTCAGGAATCCATTTGAATAGGGAAGAAACCATGTCATCTCCCTCAGATTTCTCAGGAAGCCCAAAAATTCTTACATTACACCTTCTTTCCCTGTTCTTCAGGTCATCCAGTTTATTTTGTAAGGATGCATTTTGTTTTAAAACAGAATCAGTTTGGAGTTCTTCTTCCTTTAGCCTGCCATTGATGTCTGATAATGCAGTTTCCATATCAGAGATTTTGGTTTGGTGCTGCTGTAGTAATTCCTTAAAAACTTCTGTTTGACTGAGACAGTTCTCCTTTAGGTTTTCTAAGTTTAATTGGAAACCGTCCATTTTTAGAGAGAGTTATTTCAGGGTGGATATCATCAACTGCATATCCTTTCTCAAGGCCGTGTCAGAGTGAGATTGTTTAGATGTGCTCATTTCTGTGATGAAAAATTCTGCAGTAGCTTTGACAGGAATATTTCAAAAACAGTCCACCAAAATTGAGATAAACTTAGAGAAGGATGTTAAGATTAGATTATTGTAAAGATCAACTCCAGAAACTAAGTACTTTCCTATCAAACGCTTGATTTTGAAGAGCTCTGAAAAGCTGCTGCTAACAGTTGGCCATCTTGGCTCTGCTGATCATAGGAAGTTTTGATCTTTGTTGTTCACAGGATTTGATCCAAAAGTAGCTGTGAACTGTATAATAGTTTTTGTTGTATATCTGATAATAAATCCAGGTAACCAGTACTATGGCATAGCTACTGATTACATATTTTGTCTAGTTTGCCAATGCCCCCTCCCTCCCCAGGTATACAGTACAGTATAGCGACGATTGGATTTCATCTTCCTTTTTTTTTAATCTCCTGACATCTGCCCCACATATTCTTGCCTTCCTCTACTATGTTAATCTTACTATTTCTCAGAGAAACTGTCCTATGAGTCTACAGCTGTGTTGATGGAGAAAGTGTTTCTTGCATTGGCCTGAATTCCCCCATTCCATGTAGTTATATTCAGACCATATTCTCCTGTTATTTATGTATTATCTGCTTACTGGTTATGTCCCAATGGAGAGAGCCTGTCCACAGAGAAGGCTGTGGAATAACAGCTCCATATACTTAATAGGTTATATTAATAGAAAAAATAAATACAAAATTACAAGAACATTTGCCTCTTAAAATTGTATAATGCTTGTTCAGAGTGGAATGTTGTGCAATAGTAAGTGATATAGTAGCAATTATAGCAGACATGAATCAGTATGTAACATGACATATCTTTATTGCAAATGTCAGTAGAGCATTTATTTCACATTTTTGAAACAAATACATTATTTTTTTTTCTTTTTTTAATAGACTGAGGTTTGTAAAAGAGGATCATTGAGCTGAGGTTAAGGAAGATTAAGGAGTACAGTACAGTGAGGAAGAAGTGATAATCTAAGGGCAGAGGCTGTTCTGGTTTTTGCAGCATCTAGCAATGCTCCCAGATTTTCATTGGAAGAGCAAAGAAGGGAAAAAAGGTACCTTCCACTCTACTGCCAAATACACTCCCCCCTACCCACCTGAACTCTTCAATGGAAGACACCTCCCCGTCCTAGTTCTTCATTGTAAGTGAAAAAGAAACACACCTCCTCTTTCTTCCATGTCTTCAGTGGAAAGGCAATAAAAACAAACAAAAAAAGATCTGCTCTCTTACTCTAACTTTCCAAGCCACATATATACCCCCTTCCAGCCCCAACTCTTCATCGGAAGAGCAAAATAAAACAAAACAAAAAATGTTGTTGTTTTTACATCTTTAGCAAGCCAATTACTATAGCTTACCTCATACAAACCACAAATGCATTGAACTCCCATTTTGTGCCAGCATTCAGAAATTCTGGTACAGAAAGAAGAATGCAGGAACTCCACTTCACAATCACATCTTGCACTTAGGACAGCTGCCACCTACATCCCACCTTTGCTACACTACTGACAAAAGGTATATCAATTATATTTTAGCAACATGGCTAAGGGTAAAGTAAGTCACCATGGGAGTTACAGGAGGGGGTGAGATAGCTCATGAGTTTATTGGATAAGAAAAGTTTTCTAGGTGGAGTGTACCACTGAAGAATATTCTTAAGGGATGGGTAGCTGTCTTCGATGTGCAAAATGTTATGTACTGTGTTGGGTTGGCAGTAGTTGAGGTAATTTGGATATTCAAGCCAAATGTTTTATGGTGGTGGGTTCTACTGTTTCCACTATAGTGGACTTCTCTATTTTATTATAGCACTGTTGAAGTTTTACAAGCTGGGCTGAATGCAAATTTGTGAAGATGTAAAGATGGGAACAGCATATGAGTGTACTGGAAATAAGAAGGCAGTTGCTGTGCATGTGTGAGCAAATATTAAATTTGATTTCTTGACTACCTGTTGGACACAGAGTTTAAATTTTAGATGTTCAAGAATGCTGATACCTAGGACTTTTGGACACATAGTAGATTCAGTGGTAGTACCATCGGAGGGAAGAATGCTAAAGCTAGTTGTGGTGAAAAACATTAGCTTTGCTTTTTAAGCTTTAGCACTGTATGAGTCTAGCTTCTATGGAAATGAAGAAGAGATGGGTAGTGTTCCAAAGCTCAGGGATCGTTTTGACTGTAGAGATGATGGTTGAATCATCAGCATATTGTATAAGGGTTGAGTTAGTGGTAGTACGAAAAATGTTGTTAATGTTTTGCAGGTCTTATGCAAGTGCAAGCAGAAATTGATGAAGAAAGACATACTTTAACGCATCAACTCTTTCATTTGTAGTCCCATATCAGCTGACTGAGCTGTAGAAGAAGTTTAGCTGCATAACAGAATGGGAGGATGAACAAGGGAAGCCACACCTTTAGGTTTCAATGGATTTAGAAGTAGTTCTGGATGGGAGAGCCAGATATGTAAATTAATAAAAGCACACTGAAGTTGAGTTTGAATCATAAGAATATCAAGACCAGAAAAAGATTTTATATCGGGTCTATATTATATGTTCGAAGTCTGAAAACTTTGAATCTCATATGATTGACTCCATATGAGCAAAGTTTTCAAACAATGAACATAAAATCTAAACAAACTAAAAATAAAAAACCTACCTGAATGCTCTATGCAGGGGGCCAAGCCCTCCTGCACCCACCACTACTTAAATATCCAAGATCGCACTACATTGAAGTAAAGGGAAATATTCCCTACTGCAATCGCCATTGAAACGTTTGATGTTTGAAAACTTTGCTCATATGATGTCGATCATATGAGATTCGAAGTATTCAAACTTCAAACTTATAATATAGACCCATTATATCATCTGCTTATTGTATTACTTTGGTAGGCTTAAATGACTGGTGTATGTTATTTATTGTAACATATTACTTGCATATATACATATATATATCTATATATATATCTATATATATATATATATATATATATATATATATATATATATATATATATAAAATGGATTCTTCTTTTCCTTACAAGACCCTTTTCTGTAGCACAGAACCACGTGTGCCACTTCTTTACATGGCTAAAGAACCCACATATTATATCATGTCAGATGCTGTAGTATTTGAGACATGGTTTATGGTTTGGCTACAGTCTTCAGAGATTCCCTCTGTCTCTCTCTCCCTATACTCTTCCTCTTCCTCTCCCTATCTCTCTTCAATGCAATTTAAACAAAAAATGGAAATTGTGTATTCAGAAGTTTGATTAGTTTCTGACTGCAAATAGAATAGCATAAATGCCCGGGAAGTTACAATGCACCATGTTTGGACTTGTCACATGGGAAGAATCAATTAATACAGTTGAGTTTTTTAGAGGGAGAGAAAGCATAACTCTGATGAAACAGAAGTTCTACGTATCTGCCATCTGTTCATTATAATGGCACACAGTCTCATGGATAGTACTGATGCATTAGTTACTGATTTAGATTCAAAAATATTCCAAGACCACTGAGTCTTTTGACCATTTATGCCTTCCTCATACCCTTCCTCAGACTGCACCTCCTTTCTCCAAGCAGGCCATACCAGTCAAGTCCAGAGCAAATTTTTGAATAACCATTCAATCAAATAGTTATGTTTAAAGGAAGATAGTGAGTTGCACTACTTAATATGCAGCAGATGTTTATTCCAGAGGTTTGGGATAAATTCCCCCTACATGTTAAGCAGTGAGAATTTAATTTAAGGAACAAAGCCAATTACTGTGATTTGGTGAGTTACTTGGCTCACTGATTTAACATAGAATTGATGATTTAACATAGAATTGAGTGTGTGTGTGTGTGTGTGTGTGTGTGTGTGTGTGTGTGTGTGTGTGTGTGTGTGTGTGTGTGTGTGTGTGTGTGTGATATAACAAATGATCAAATAAGGAGCAGATTGTTACAAAAAGCAGAGGTGACATTAAATAAAGCCACAGATGCTAAAGAACTCAGAAAATAATTTCTGATGCAGTTAAAAAGTTAAAAAATAGTGATATGTAAAGAAAAGTTAAAACCTTAACATAACCCTGCCTTGCTGGCCGTACATCCTTCCTTTCTCAGAATGGTAACAGCTATTATTGCAAAGCTGTTAGCATGCATCTGAGGTCTTTTAGTTGCATCTGAAGTTGTGCCTCCATTGTTCATGCAAGGCACAATGTATCCTGTACGAAAAGGGGCCTTGCCAAAAGCAACAAGATTATCTACTTTTGGTGAACATGCATTCATTACCAAAATTATTTTATGAGATAAGATGCTCACAAGTTATCTAGTTTTTTTTTTTTTATTTATATGTTTACTATTTGTTTATCAGGTAGTGGGGTGATCCACTGACATTTCAGCCATAGCACAAGATCAGTGAACAGTAGTACATATGTAATGTAAAATATAGAATAAGTGCACAAATAAATGCATAATTGGGAAGAAAGCAAGTCACTGCATATCAATTACTAGTACATTGACAATAAATGAGTTATCAACAAATGCAAATAGATTTTCAAAAAAACACGAGTTATGAGTAAGACTTGCATACTTATATACAGGTCAGTACACAGCATGTGAGATCTCCCTAGATAGAAATGGTACCTTCTTGCAGTGTATCCCAGATTGGTAAACTCCATAAAGACCAATCATCTTAAGTTCATGAATCTTTGAGATGGTTACCTTCCAATGGTGCTTATGTCTACAGCCTTCTTCATGTTACCCAAAGCATGATCAAACTATGTTTTAACGAGGCATAATGTACAAATTCAGGAACCAGGTTATCAAGGAGGGAAGAAAGGAAATCATAATAGAAAGCAAGAAATATTTCAAGATCATTAGGAAATCCCAGATTAGTAGACAATATAATTAACGTCACATATTCTCCTAAGGTTGTAACTTTTAAGTAGTGATAACAATTGAAATGTATATCACAAGATAAGCATGTTGAAAGTCAGAGGAAGAAAATGTTGATCAGCTAGGAAATGGTTTCAACAATATAAAAACAGATAAGAGTATGTCTCCTTATAAGGGTTAGAGTGAACAATCAACTAAGACATTCAGACGCAGTTACCAGTCTAATCATCTACTGATGTACTAAAATCTCCTAAACAAAAAGCTGTTTAGGATATCCCATTATCAGATCAGTGAGGATGTCAAAGAAGCCATGTATAAAGACTTCTGGATTCCCTGGTTTGTTTGTTTGTCTTTTGGCTTTTCCCGGTTAGGGGTTGCCACAGCAGAACTCCAGTCCGCTAATGATTGGCAGTTAGTTTTTTTTTTATGGTGTCGAGTTGCCAGCCCAACGCCCAACCTTCAACAAAGGCACGCCCATTCAACGCATGTCTTTTGAATGCCCACTCAACCGCGGGGAGGACATGCAGACTCCACACAGAAGGCACTATCAACCCAAGGCGAGAATCGAACGGGAGAACCTCTTGCTGTGAGGCAACAACGCCACCGCTGCACCACCGTGGATTCCCTGGTATGTGATGAAAATGGAAATCTGGAAGTCACCCAAGCATTAGTTAACAGATTTAAAGAAAGTAGTTAACCCAGAAAGAATCTGACAGAATTTAAACCTGGACCTAAACCAGACGTCAGTTTGACTGTTTTGTTAATCTTTCCTATGAGAGACCTAGTAGGGAAAGTACCCTCCAAGTAGTGACCAGAGTTAGTGTTAAGCCCAGACTTCATAACAAAGCAGCATCAAAATCCAACAAAGGTCAGCAATTAAACTAGTTTTATTGTAGGCTGGCATGCACTGCATAATACAACCCTGTTAAGGCATCTAGTTTGGAGTGATCAGCATGCAACCAGAAATGGCAAAGCAGACAGTAATCAGTACCTGCATGAAGGACAAAGGACCATTTTGAAGTGAAGTCTCCCTTTACATTGACTATATGCTAGAATACATGGTAGGATATACCCTAGAGACTGAAGTGACAACTCCAGATTCTGAAACTCCAGCATAATTTAATACCAGGTGAGATAGTGAAGTAGACAAAATGGGACAACTCCCTTCGAGGGCTACAGAAATAATCAAAAAATAAAATGATAAAATGAACAACCAGCCAACAAGGCAGAGGAATAAAATTGTGTTATTTATTCAAAGTAAGATAAAAAGGTAAGTGCTTTCACGACAACAACCAGGTGCTTCACCAGACCAAACAGTAACAGTTACACAGTTACTTAAAAACAAAGTCAATGGTTCAAAGCATGTGATCACAAAACAGGCTGTAAAGGTACAGATTAGTTCAAACCCATACCCTTTTCAGCCTGTAATTCAAGAATCCATTTGAGCTGTAGACATTCTGTTCTAGTAGTAACATTGCCACACCTAATATTCAAGTCAAGCAACTATAAAACTCAGAATTCAAAGGAAAGTTCATTACTATATGTTAAAATATCTTAAAAAGAGCATTCTTAATGTCACATCTCTTAACATCATAACAATGCTCAAATATATGATCTCTTAACACCTGATTCATCTTACCAATGTAAAAATGCCCACAAAACCAGCATGTTGCTAAATAAATCAAAGTACTGCTCTTGCAATCAGCGTAGACATTGAACTTATAATATTTTTCATAGCTGGGTACACAAAACACTTTTCTTATCATTTATATATTTACACATATTACAAGATATACAAGGAAATGTCCCCTTTCTATCAGATTTATTCATGTCCTTCCTAAAAGGTTTATAACACAGCATTCTCTTTAATGAGCGATTGTTCTTATAACAAAACTGAGGCATCTCACCCACTAGAACCTTGTATCTCTCATCTGTAGTTAAAATGTACCAATTCTTTCTAATAACATTACATATTAGATGTACTTCATTTGAATAAGTAATATTCATCCTTAAACCATTACATTTGTTAGGTGCAGTAGCAACTACACCATCTTGTTTCGAAAAATAGGGTTTTGCAGAGTCTTTTCGATGCCCTAAAACTTCATCACGAGCAGTAGCAATCTCTTTCTTATTATAACCCCTACGCAAAAACTCTTCATCCAGCTCATCAAAAGCTTGCATCATACTTTCATCTTCCTAACTCATTCTGGCCTGCCTATAAAACTGCCCTTTCAAAATGTTCTTGTGTACATGGCTGGGATGTATACTACTGGGATTTAAAACATTCACCTTTCCACATGGTTTTCTGTACAGGCTAGTACTTAACCCTTTGGCATTACAAAAGTATGTATATCAAGAAATCCACACGCACAGATGAGTAGTTCAGTGTAAATCTCAAAAAGACATAGTTTGGTGCAGATAATCTATGAAATCATGCAATATATATATTGGTCAGTCCTGTCCATACATAGAACACATTATCAACAAAACGGGCAGGCATAAAAACTTGCTTACTGTATGGCATGCTGCCAGATCATCAGAAAGTGTGATCGGGCCTCTGTTATGACACTTTCTTGTTCGTTGGTGCTGTTGAACTGCTGTTATGTTACTGTTCCCTGTAATTACTTGTGACCATGCCCTGTGTAACAATGTATGAGATGTGTGCCATTTACCAATGGGAAACCGGAAATCATGAGTGTTGTCATTTGTCACTTATGTATGTTGAGTATTATATTACCATTTAGCATTTACATGACTATACAATACATGCTTATCTATTACTTGTTTATAGGTGATAAACCCCTTTCCTAGGGGTGCCAATAACAATTATTTGCAAAAACACGAGCCTTTCTGATATGCATGACACAACAGCTGTAAGATTCATTTGTTCTTGTTTGCACAGGCTGAAGTAGTGAATACAGCAGTGGTGTCGGTTAGCATGTATGAATTCACTGTATATAC
>NC_056734.1:1010989807-1011017307 GCF_019279795.1 Protopterus annectens | reverse complement strand
AGTTTGCTTTTGAGAAGTTCTTCACTATGGTCTTTTTTGTTTGGGGTGGGGGCGGGATGTGGATTTCCAGTGAGATTAGTTTATGATCAGATCTCACCAATGAAGGATATACCTCCGGTGTGGAGCATTTTGCCCCCATGTTTGTGATAATGAGATCTAGTATATTTTCTCCTCTCGTGGGAACAGTGACTAGCTGTTCCATGGCATTTGAATTTATGAACTCCAGGAACCGTTGGGCTAGAAAGTTAGGGCTTGAGTAATGTTCCCAGTCTATATTCGGGTAGTTGAAGTCACCCAATATGATGGTGTTTGGAGATACATTTATACCCTCCAGTGTCTTCAGGAAGGCTGTGTGGGGTTCCTGAGTTTGAGAGGGTGGCCTGTAGCATGCTACAATTTGTAGAGCAGTTTTCCCTATGGTTAGTTGCACCTGGATGGTTTCCGAAGCTTTGTGCGTTGCCACCAACCTGGAGGTGTGGGTATCCTTTATGAATATGGATACACCCCCTCCTTTTGTGGTGTGGTCCGGGTTTTGGGGCTGGAACGCATGATACGAGGTAAAACCTAATAGTGCCAGGGTGCTGTCAGGAGCCTTGAACCAGGTTTCAGTTACAGCACAGACATCGATGTTCTCCATACTGAGAAGGGCCTCGAGTGCGTGCATTTTGAGATTTAGACTTCTGGCATTGAGCAGCATTACCCTCAGTTTCTTCCCATTTTTGTTTTCTAGGGTGGTAGGTTTAGAATTTGAGCCTTGCCTAAAAAAGGCACTATGGGGGTGGCAAGAGCCTTAGCCAATATCCGGAATCCCAGGGGTGACAGGTGCAAGCCGTCCCTTGCGAAGCAGCGTGGCTTGTCAAGCATGTCATCCCAGGCAGACAGACACTGGATCCCCTTTGAATGACACCAGACATTAAGCCAATTGTTAAAGCTGATCATCTTGTCTCTATATTGTGGCATCATTCTTGGTGAAGGAAGGATACTGCTCAGGGTCATACCTGCCTGGGCTACATAATCAGAGAGCTCCTTTATGTCTCTTTTCATGTAGTCCAGGGAGGTACGTCTCAGGTCATTCACACCAGCATGGACAATGACTGTGTCATATTTGTACCTGCCGTGGAGTGACCCGAGTGCTTGTGTTATGTGGCGGATTCTAGCGCCCGATAGGCAGCTTACTGTGACCCTCTCCTTGTTCAGCCTGGTGAGTGGGTATGGAGTCACCTATGACAAGTATGTTTGGTGTTGTATTTGGCCTTAAGGGCTGTGACTGCTTTCATCTTGTCAACCATATCCAAAATTCTCGAGAGGGGTATCCATCAGCAGGTAATGCAATATCTTTTGCAAAACAGTCTTTTATCAAAAACCCAACATGGCTTCCGACCGAGTCACAACACAGCTACAGCCCTATTATCTTTTGCAGATACCATAAACAAGGCCAGAGATGCAGGATACTATACAGTCCCAGTATTCCTTGATCCATGGTCTTTGACACACTGTCTCACCCCTTACTATTAAACACACTGTCTAACTTAGGCTTCTCACATAACACATAAAGCAGTGAAATGGTCCAAAGAACTCTCACCCTTTCTCCACAACCCTACTGGAGTCCCTCAAGGCTCCATCCTAGGACCCTTTCTCTTCAACATTTTCACCAACACCCTTCACACTGCCTTGCACCCTGGGACCCTCATTCAATGCACTGATGATTCCACCATAATATGTACTGTTCAATCACTACCAGAACTACTTTCAAAAACTCAAAGGTACTTTACTGCAGTTATGCCCAACTCTTTCTTAATCCAAAGAAGACAAAACTAGTACTCTTTCACCCCAAGAACACCTCCCCTGTCACTGATCATTGTAACATCCTTGCATCTGACAACACTGTCATAGAAATAGTGCAGGAAACCAAACTTCTAGGAGTTATCATTGTCAATAACTTTCATTCGACCCCCATATACAGCAAAATATAAAGAAAACTCATCAAAAACTGGGACTCTTATATAGAAACAAACATTTCTTTACTGCAGCAACCAAAACCACCCTTGGAAAAAAAAATTTACTTCCTTTCCTTCTTTATGGTGTCCCTATCCTAACTAACTTACAAACTTCTACCATAAACAAGATGGAACAGTGCTACAACAAAGTTGCAAAGTTTGCCACAAACTCTACGTATCACACACACCACTGTAAACTACTCCTAGAATTAAACTGGCTTGAACTCCCCAACCAACTTGCCTTTATGCAGCTATCCACCTTGCACAACCTTATTTTGAAGCCTACTGCCTGCCCTGCACTAACCAGTCTAGTCACACCTTACATACCAAATCGATCCTTACGATCAGAAGACAAAAATCTCTTAGCTATCTCAAAACCCACAAGAAAACCAGGTCACTCGCTATATTCATACTCTGTCTCTATACTTTGGAATTCATTACCTCTAGCTACCAGGTCTATGTCTGGCCTAACCCATTTCAAAGCCTCTTTAAAAAATCATCTCAAAAAGACATGGCTCTGCACCTGCATAAAGCCTGTCTGATGCTCAGCACTTCCTCTTCTTCCACACTAGCCTAAACCTCCTCTTCTGTCACGTTTCAATCCCTCACAGTCTGCAAGATCCTAAGGCTTTTCTAACTCCTCTGTTTCCATACCATATCCTTAAGCTACTGCTCATCCTGTATTGCTTCTATTATTTGTAACATTCTCACTATCTTTCTGCATCACTAACTTTCTGACTATTATTTTCCTAACGAAAACTAACATTCTATTTTTTTTTTTTTTTCATGTACTATAGCAGTCAATGTCACACATTGCTCTAACTACTTACTATTTTTTGGACACTGCATCATGTATAGTGAGAGTGACTATTATTGTCTATAATGTTTTTAACTCTATAGAATCATCTAGATGTATAGTATATATTGTAACATCTTGTTCTTTCAGCTTATTTTGTATAGTATTTCTAATGTGATTTGTATTGTATTGTATTGTATTTTACTGTATTTTTATTGTACTGTATGTGGAGCTTTTCTCCCTGGGCCTCTGCTGAAAACAGGTTCTGTAGACCCAGTCAGACCATCCCGGTAAACAAATGTCAAATAAATAAATCTCACTGCAGTCTCTGAATTGTTTTATCTAAGTCCTGGCAATATTGAGACAAAGTTTCTGACATGTGGGCTACAGGGGGGCTTACCTTTGCAGAAACAACAATCAGAATGTGTACATTCAATTGCTATGCAAAGTTTGCCATTCTAATAATCTAACAGCTTTGGATTCAGAAGTTCTGTGCTCAATATTTTTGAATTTGTATGCGAAACAGTAGAGATGATGGTTTGCGGATTTTAGGGCAGTGTACTATGGTGATGAGGCTAGGAAATCTAAGATGATTTAGAAGTCTGGAGGCAAAATGAGGTAGTATGCAAGCTATAAGGCTTTAGAAACCAGCAAGGAGGAAAGACAGAAGAAGGGTAGTGTAGCTTTGCAGAAATATGAAGATAGTCGTTAGGATAAAAGAGGTAGACTGGATATTGTCAAGAAGCAGAAAAGAGACACTACAAAGAGGCAAGCAAGGATGGAAGACAGCAAACACAAGCCAAAAGGAAGATGGTAAAATAGATCATTAAGGAGAACAGAGGGGTTTTTTTGAGTATACAACAGGAGGGAGAGACAGACCTAGCCAGGCTTAGCAAAAATGAGAGAGAGAGAGAGAGAGAGAGAGAGAGAGAGGGAGAGATCATGACCTAATTATTGAATCAACACTCTCCTTTAGACTTCATAAAACAAAAGTGAAGTGCCTTAGGGGAGTAGAGTGGTAGCATGGGAGGACCTGCTGACAAATGCCAGGATAAAGGGGAGGAAGTGAAGAGGGAATTGGAAGCAGTAAGGACAGATAACGTGTTGGGACCAAATGGACTATATCCCAGATTCTTCAGTAATGTAGAATTGCGTGTGGAATGGACAACATCAGTTGCTGTACCCTTCTGTAAGGAGGAGAACAGCAAAGATCCTGGGAGCTACAGACTGCTAGCTTACAGTAGTAGCAGGAAAATCATGGCAGAATCCCATTGGAAAGGCTGGCTGTTCTGTTAGTGGCAGCAACCTCCACAACTGCAACTAACATGGTTGCATAGTGTGAAGGAGCTGTCAGTCAAATCTGGCCCTGGTTGTTTATGGGCAGTTTCAGGAACAATTTGACAGGGGAATAGCAATAAGTATGGTCTACCTGGACTTCACCACAGCCTTTAAGTTGTATTCACACAAAAAACGAAAACCGCAAATTTCTTGGGTACTGCTAAGACTGAGAAACTGTATTAGTGCATGGTTGAAGACTAGTAGATAGAGGGCTGTGATGAGCGGGACAATGTCAGGAATAAGAAAAAACAGAAATGAGTAGTGAACTTGGGAGTCCTACAGAGATCTGCCTGTATTCTTCAGTGGGCTGGTTGCAAACATTACTGTGGGACAAAGAATATAATCATGCTCTTAGCTGATAACACATATGTAGGTGTAACAGAGGAAGACCAGGAAACAGGCTAAAGAAGGATTTGGCAAGGCTGAACAAGGGGGAAGAAAGGTAGCAGCTGAGGCTCAGTACAGAAAATGCAAACTAGTGTTCTTGGGCCAAAGAAGTATCAGGAGGAGGGGTAGAACTAATGGCAACAGAGCAGGAAAAGGATCTGAGGGTTCTGGTAACACTGGGAGTGCACCGCCAGGTGCAGAGCAGGACAGCAATGACAGCAGCAGCAAACATAATCTTGGGAAGCATCCTCACGAAGATAGACTCCAGTAGCAAAGAGATCATTCTTATACTGTGCTAGGTCCTGCTCAACCCATACTCTGAGTACTCTGAGCATTTCTGAAGTCCTTAAATACAAAGGAACATCAGGCTTCTGCAAGGAGTCATAAGCAAAACCATGATAAAGGTACATTATAAGACAGAGAAGGAAGGATATTATCAATAACTACAAGCTAGAAATGTTTTCATTTGACACCTAAAGAGAAGGGTGACATACAATTAGTGCAAAATATTATGTTAAGGAGATGTGAGGAGCATCACATTGTGCAGGAAAAGGGCAGAAGCAGCACAGGTAACAGATTATAGGGAGTGACTACTTCATGGATGTGTAAAGGTATTTCTTCATGGAGTGAGCTGTAGACCCATGAAATACATGATTTAACAGATTTAATATGGAGGGGAAATGATGGAAGAATTCAGGAGAATCTGGGAAAGGAAAACAAGAGTGAGAGAGACAGGAGTGATGGAGGAGAGATACAATGTCAAACGCACTTAGGCTGTACACTAGGTATGCTGTCACTCTTCTTCTGCCATCAGACAAAAGCAATGTAATATACTGGTGGGGCCAAATTAAAAAAAATTCACAGGCCAGATACACAGACCCTTCTGTACATAGGAACTGTATGTGTTTGATATAAAAATATATATGTATTATATATCCCATAGCTAGGAAAACAGTTTGAATGGGCCAGACAATCAGACCTTAGGCATCACCAATGTCTGTGGCTCCTTGGGTTTGGTTTGCATTCTTGAACTCATCAATGAAAGATGCTTCTGCATAGAATGCTAGGCTTTTCTGCAACAGCAGGCTTTGAGTCCCTGCTTGGAGTCTGATCCTGGTGCTAAATGCATCCTTCGAGAGATACCTCATAATATTAAACTTTCTTTAAAAGAATGAGTTTCACATGACAGAAGATGAGTGAAAACCATATGAATAACATAGTCATCTGATGTTGTTAATCTTCTTTCCATTCATCACTGATGGGTTCAGTTCTGAGGCCACAGAACACAGTCGGCCTTTTTACCAAGCTCGCGCGAGCCAAAAAAACTCTTGAGCTAAGTTTCTACCCAGAATGTCATTCTCCCTGTTACCTCAGATCTCGTTTGTGGCATAGCTGTAAAGCTGCATTTCTGCCGAGCTCTCAGTTAAGTGGAACTTTATTTATCTGTGTGAAAAACTTTTGATATCATAATTTTTTATTGAGCAAATAGTATTTCGAGTGTGTTTTCTTCTGTCAGACCTTGTTTTTTTCCTCTCTGCTCTACCCGCTGTTACCGTTGGTAAACTTTTAAGTACCATTGTTGGTACGGCCTTTCTTCCCTTACCCTTGTTGTATTCCTTCAATGCCATAGCTGGTATTTTTCTTTCCTGTCTAGCCTGTTAGCTTTGGCTTTTAGTAAAGGTGTCTGTTTTCTCTCCTACATATCACTGTACTGGTACAATTGTGACTTCTTTGAACGGTGTTTGACTTGTTTGTTTTAACTGGTTATATTGTTGGTCTGCGGTGTCTCTCTATCAAGATGTCGGATAAGAAAGGTACTTCAGGTTTTAAACATTGTGCTTCATGTAATGGCAAGTTACCTAATAGTGATTCTTTCGATGATTGTGTACACTGTTTGGGAGTGCCCCACCTTTCGGTGCAGCCTCCTTGTGATATTTGTCAGAGTTTCAGTCAATGCACTCTTAATGTGCGCAAAAATAAACTGATACTGAAAGAGTTACTTAAGTCACCCTTTTCAGAGGCCATTTCTGTGATGGAGGTCTCAACCCCTCCTACTAAAGACAAAAAGAGGTCCCACTCGGTTCCCTCCTCACCATCGGGTGATCAGGGTAAGCCTGTGAAATCAAAGGTCCCAAAGTTGTCTTTGGAGCATAAATCTGCCTCTACTGCTCTGTCTTCTTTGGCTCCGAGCATCTCGAAACTTTCAATACCGGCGCCAGTTTTGGCACTGGTCCTGCCTGCAGTACTGATTATAGACCTCACCATGCCTATTTCAACTTACGCACCTGTGGCCACTTTGGCTCAGGGCACACCTTTGATTCCTTCAGCAGTTATGATTTTGGAACTGACCATTTTGGCTCCGAGTGCCACTTCGGCACCAAGTGTTGTACCAACTACACTGGATTTGACCCCTTTACTCCTGGTCTCAAAACTAGAGACTTCTGTTCTGGCAGACCTTGCACCACGGACCCGATACTCCCCTTCCATAGATCCATTTCTGGGCCAGGTGTATAGCCCGTTCATTGAACATCCTGACTCTCTGTCCGGAGTATCCACTAGATCGACCAGGAGCTTGTCGAGACATGACATGGTGCGTCTTGTGGACCAGCTGTTGTTAGCCAGGGGGATATGCACACTTTCTAATACCCATCCACCTGCAAGACTTGGGGTGGTTTCTCCATATACTCCATCTTACATTCCTCCATCGACCATTTTGTTTCTGAAGCCTTCTGCTCTGACATCCTTCTCTGAACCCATCACCTTGGTGCCTACAGTGCACCTCACTCCAGCTCTGAGTTTGTCCCTTTGGTCTTCGGTTCCTGTGGAACTGGTCCTTCCTCAATCTGGGGATTGGGGGATGGGTGCTTTGGCCTGGGGCACAGAGCCATCTTTCTCCTTGGCTCCATCCTTGGTGCTGATACCATGCCTGCACTGATCCTGCTTGAGGTTCCATCTGTGGGGGCATGTTTGTCAGAGCAGGGTGTGACCCCCGTCCTGAGGTTGTCTTTCTTGGTTCCAGGCTCCCATCCCTCTTTGGGCGGACCTGCCTTCTGCACAATGGAGAGTGCTCTCACTTCTGGAAGCACTCCTTTGATGTCGGCACCCCAGTTTTTGCCCCCTGAGCTACAGCTGCCACAGACCACTCCCCCCGAGACACCAGGCAGAGAAGCCACAGGACACCTGTGTTCAGGGTACCTGCTCTTCCGAGTCCTCCTCAGAGACCCCCACTCAGGATCCCCTTCAAAAGAGGATGTGCAACAGGAAGCACATGGACTCACCCAAGGAGTCCTTAATGGAAGACATGGATTACGATGATGGTGAAGGGTCCCCCCGGTCATTTCCTGATGATGTCTCCTTTGGAGACATCCTGGAAATCCTAAAGCAGAGAGGTGACTGGAAGCCCTCCAACCCTTCATCTGAGGAGTCCGTGTTCCTGCAGGCATTCCACACCTGACCTTCTACCTCTTGGGTGACCCTGCCTGCCAACAGGCTTGGCCAGCTCATTGTGCAATGCGCATGGAAGAACCCTGATTCCACTGAGGCAATCCCTCGGAGACCAGACAAAATTCTTTCCCCTCCCGAGGAGAACCCGCATTGGTCCAAAGGGTTACCAGTCGATGCTATGGTGGTGGCGGCAGCCACAAAAAAGGACTTGGCTGAGGAAAGTCCCACTATCCACCCACCAAACAGGGAGTACCAGGTGGTGGACAGACTTGGGAAGCTAGTTTTTGCATCAGGGACCTTTGCTATATGGTCCCTGAGCTATTTGGCACATTTTATGAGGCTCTAGAGGGACTTGATCTCCGAACTCCCTGGGACACTCACAGGACAGTTGTCTGATGAGGTCAGAGACAAAGTGGCCTTGCAGCTCGCAACCCTGGAATCAATATCCAACTCATCCATGAGGTTGTTTTCACATACGACCGAAGGGGTGGCTAGAGCAGCGGGTTCGGGCATTGTCATGAGTTTTCATGCTTTGATGCACATTTGTGACCTCACGGACCCCTTCAAGTCTTCCTTTTTGAAGCTCCCATTGAAGCATCATCCCTTTTTGGTTCAAAAGTGAAGGACATGCTAGCCAGGTGCGTGCAAGACAGAAAGACCCTGTCTGCCATAGGGCTATGGTTTTCCGATCCTCAACGTACCTTCTTCAGGAATCAGAGGAGTGGCAAAATGTGGCACAAAAAATCTCAGGGTCCTTTCTGTGCTGCATGTGGTGATGATACCCCCAGGGGCAGAGGGGGTAACAATTCCGGAAGACGCCCCTATAGAGGCAGAGGGGATCTTCGTAACCAAGGCTCCAGAGATTCCTCCTCTGGACAGCCTTACCATTATTCCTGAGGAGCAGCCTGATTGCTTACCTCAGGGAGCAGTCAGGGGTCATTTCTCTCTGCACCAAGCTGCCTGGCAATCAATTACCACTGATCATTCAGTGCAGTGTATCATCACCGGAGGTTACACCATTCCCCTTTCTTGTCAACAAAATCTTCCAAGAAAGCTTCCTGATGTTCCACCCAGTCAAAGTAAAGAAGCAGCTTCAGAGATAATAAAGCTGTCTCAAAAAAGAGTCATTCAACCAGTCCTGCCAGACCAACGCGGATCTGGATTTTACTGAAGATTATTTTTGGTGCCAAAAAAGACAGGGGACTTGAGACCCATTTTTGATCTCAGCAGCTTAAACAAGTCTGTCACCCAAACCAAATTCCAGATGGTCATGGTTCAGTCCTTTCTCCCCTTTTTAAGAGAAGGTGATTGGATGTGCTCGATAGATCTCCGGGATGCGTGTTACCACATCAAGATGGACAAACACTCCAGGAGTCTGCTTCACTTCCAGCTAGGAGCCAGTCAATATCAATTTCGTGCCCTGCTGTTCTGTCTCTCTACACCCCCCAGAGTGTTCATGAAATGCATGGCAGTGGTCACACCTCACTTGAGACTACAAGGATTCTGTGAGTTTCCATATTTAGACGACTGGCTCCTCACCGCCCCCACTGAGCATCTTCTGGTAACAGCACTGCATTATACTCTCTCTGGTAAAATTGTTGGGAATAACAATACATTGGGAGAAATCATACCTTACTCCTACACAACAAATAGAATTCATTGGAGCAGTGTTCAATACTCAGTCCTGTCTATTATCACTCCCAAGTCACAGACTCCCTGACTCATACTCCAGCTCCGAGTGATACTCTGTCAAACAAAAGTTTCAGCAAGTGAAGTTCTTCAGGCCCTAGGCTCTATGGCAGCTTCAATCCCAATAGTGCCTCTAGCAAAGCTACATATGCAGATCCTGTAATGGTTCCTTCTTTGTCAGTGGTTCCCAAACTGTCACCCCCTCTGTTACCAGATTCAAATAACCAACTTCTGCAAACAGGACCTCTTTTGGTGAATGAAGCCAGACGTAGAACTCTGGAGTCACCCATTTCAATCCTCTCAGCTCAGAGCCATTGTAACCACGGATGCTTCCCTAATCAGGTGGGGGGGGGCCATTTCCAGGGAAAGACAGTCCAAGGCACATGGTCCACTCAGAGGCCCACCTGCATATCAGTGTTCTGGAACTGAGAGCAGTGCTGTTAGCATTGCAGGCCTTTAATTCTGCTCTCCCTTCTGGGACAATTGCAATTCAGTCAGACAATATGTCAGTGGTCTGGTATATCAACAGGCAAGGAGGAACCAAGTCCTACCGCCTGTGTTGAGAAGCCATGAGAATTTGGCAGTGGGTGATAGCTTCCAACCGCTTTCCGATAGCAATGCATATCCCGGGGAGCTCCAATGTAATTGCAGACAAACTGAGCAGATGCATCCTCCTGCCTCACGAGTGATCCCTCAATCCCAAGGTGGCGACAGAAATCTTCAGCCACTGGTGCCAGCCTTGCTGCGATCTTTTTGCCTCCCCATTGAACAACAAGTGCAACAGCTATTGTGCCCTACTTCCCCCAGAGGGCAAGTCTCCGAGGGATGCTGAAATCCACGAATGGCCCACGGGACTTCTTTACACTTATCCTCCCATTCCCCTGATTCCACAATTTCTAAAGAAAGCCCTTCAGTCGAGATGCAAGGTAATCATCATAGCTCCATTCTGGACTCAACAAGTTTGGTTCCCCTTCCTTCGGCCTCACCTAGTATACCTGCCGTGGATTCTGGACTCTCTTCTAGATCTGATTACTCACCCCCAAGGGTTGAGACACCCAAAAATGTCCAGTCTCAAGCTGGCAGCTTGGTTTCTCCACTTCCATTAGTTGCCAGCCAAGCTAATCGCTCCTTGCCTGTTTGTGACATCATTCTGGCCTTTCATAAACCATCCACCGGAAGACTATGTCAGGCTAAATGGAAAAGGCTCTCCAGCTGGTCTAAGGATAACATGCTAGACCTGTATTTGGCTCCAGTAACTGAGGTACTTCAATACTTGGCTAAATTGTTTTGATAATGGAGCCTCTGCCTCTACCTTACGAGTACACCTAGTGGCAATTTCTAATCTCCACAATGGTATAGATGGTACCCCTCTTATTTCTTTACATCTATGCAAGTCCTTCCTCAACGGGACCTCTCATATCAGGCCTCCTGTCAGACAGCCCGTGGAACCATGGAACCTCACTTTAGACCTTCGCTCTTTGACTCAAAACCTTTTGAACCTGCTGCAAAGTGTGACCTAAAGTTTTTGTCTTGGAAATTTTTGTTCTTGGTAACCATCACATCTGCCAGAAGGGTCTCAGAGCTGCAGGCATTGTGTATCAAAAGGCCCTATCTGGTCTTCCATAAAGACAGAGTATCACGTCGGACAAATCCATCCTTCCCAAAGTTGTTTCTGAATTCTCCATAAGTCAGACCATTGACCTAGCAGTGTTCCCTCTGAATTTTGCCAGTAGAGGAGACTACTGCCTTTACAGCTTGGACATACAGAGGCAACTGAGACTTTAGCCAGACAGGGCCAAACCGTTCTGTAAATCTGAACAGCTTTTCATCTCCTTTTCTGGGCCCAGAATGGGAGATGCTATTTCCAAGGTTTCATTATCAAAATGGCTAAGGGACTGCATACATTTCATCTATGCCCTCAGTAACGAACCTATGCCAAAAGTTAAAGCTCACTCCACTAGATCTATGGCAACATCTGTAGGTTTCCATTCCAGGGCTTCCATGGATGACATCTGCGCAGCAGCTACTTGGGCTAAGCCTCATACCTTTATCAGTCATTACAAATTGGACTTGGTCTCCAGAGGGAGAGCTGCCTTCGGCTCAGTGGTACTCAGGAATGTTCTTCCATGAGGGCTGCCCATGGACCTCACCGTAGCTTGGGATTCTGTCCCATCAGTGATGAATGGAAAGAAGAATTACAACATCGGATAAAAAAGTTATGTCTTACCATAACGTTCCATCTGTGTTGTTCATCTTCTTTCATTCATCACTTCCCACCTCCTTCCCCCTCCAAAGGCTCCTGTGGGATGCTTTGGGTCAAAGTGGTGTCCTAGGGTATTTGCGCAGAAGTGGCCTCAGCTTTACTTCTCTTTCTCTAGCAAACTCGATCTGAGGTAACAGGGAGAATGGCATTCTGGGTAGAAACATAGCTTGATGGTTTTTTTGGCTGGCGCGAGCTTGGTAAAAAGGCCGACTCGGTTCCAAGGGTGAAAGAAGATGAACAACACCGATGGAACGTTATGGTAAGACATAACTTCTTTTTTTGCCTTGACGTGTCATATGTGACCCTAGCATACATACTATTTTGTGTAAGAGTGTGAGGGTGAGAAAGGTAATAGGTATTTTTTACAGCTAAATCATTTTAGGCTGTTTTTTTCTTGGCCAAACAGTCTTTACTGATGGACAAGGTGAATTCTGCAGAAAGAGTGTAAAATTTAAAGGAGCACAAATGGAATCCTTGCAGTCTCAAAGTAATTAAAAACAAGTCATGTGGAGAGACAGAATACAGTCGTTCAGTCTGTGCTTTTTTCAACTAGGTGATGTTTATTTCTCATAATTATAAAACTCACACTTACAGGTGTCACAATTACAGTAAAGAGAGATTATTTCTTTTACTGCTTTCATATTGAAGGTGCACACAGAATTTTCTAGGAAAAGAATATTGTTTCCTATTTTTCACAACTGCAAGTTTCCAGGCTGTAATTACGAAATAAATGCACTGCATCTACATATCATCAAAGCTGTAAGCTGCTGTAACTTTTAGCACCCAGTGTTTTACCTCTGCCTATGACATACTACTGTACACCCAAGGGCAGATGTTCTAAGGGCATCAGCTTATCCAAGGACCCCAGTGTCATGAGGACTGATACAGTAAGTATACATGCTTTTCAAGTGCCTAGAGTAGTGTAGATTCACAGAAAGATCTATTTCTTTGTAGATAAGCTAGTCAAAACATACCCTCACAACTGTTGCAAAGCCAGCAGATAGCATGTCTGTGTAGAGCTTCATCTAGATAATGTGACAGAAAAAAAAGAGACTGAAATAAAAAAGCTTGTTAAAAACCAAAGGCCGGATTCATAAAGGTTACCACAAAAGTGTACACTAGTGTACACTTAATGTAACCTTTCTGAGTGAATAGGCAGCACAAGCATTGTGGGTAGGGCTGTTCTTGAATTCAGAAAGTGTACAAAAAGTCTATACTGTTTGGCTAGGCTTATATAGGCCATATGGCCAATAGCCTAGTAACTACCTATGAACCTGTACATAATGTACACTTGATGGTAACCTTTATGAATCTAGCCTCAAGTATTTTTGGTTTAAACTAGCAAAAGTAGGAATGCTGTAATTGCTGGTGACCTAACAGTCAGTTAACTGCAAGATCAAAAGGTCTGTGTTGGCATGTTCTCACCACACATAAAATAATGCTTTCTGTTTCATCTTGTTAAAAGAAAACTCTTTACATGCTGCACCTGGTACACTAATATTTTAATAGCATTACTAACTTATATTTCATAACAGTACTGTGCATCCCATTAGGAAATGGCATTCCATTAAGCATTTGCACTATGGCATATGGAATTTAAAAATAATTGCATTTCTTAATTCATTTGTAGCTACTAAAAGTGATCAGCTACATATCACATGTGTTGAACTAGCTAACTATTCCCTTGTTTGTGTGGGCTTTTGTAGACAACCTATACACCTATTAGAGGACAGGTTCAGTGCAAGTGCTGTAGTAAAACACTGCACTGCCTTCTGGAAAGCTGAACTTGAACACATTTTGTAGAATGCTTAGTTGAAGGGGTTCAGAACTGGCGTTTTTAGAAGACAATTTGAGAGTCCTGCCCAACCCTCTGATTTTTGTCTATGGAAGACAGCATGGGAGGGTTAGGCAGGACCCTCCACAAATTGCCAGCATTCTTGAAGGTATTACTGCCACAGAATGGCTATGGGCTGTAAAACAGACTACACAGCCACCACTGTAGCTGCCATAAAGGGAGAAGGGCAGAGTAGAATGGAAAGTATTAGTATATGTCAGTGTTCACCCTGTCTACTACTAGTCTCAGCTGGGCTTCTTCATGTATTGCTGCTGCCAGGTCAGCTACCTCCACAACTTGCAATGATCCTTAGTGCCTATAAAAAAAAAAACATTTATAAAGTTTACCTACTGCACTGTGCTCTTTCTAACAGCAGGCTGTTACATACTTCTCCTACTCTGTCTTTGTAGAAGTAATCATAACTCTGAATGTTTCTTATAGCTTCATTCCTGTGTCATGCTATCATTAAGTCTCTTATTCACTGAACAACTTCAGTACTTTTTTTGTGCAAAGATTAAACTAGGTTAAGTTGTACTCCTTCCTCCAGGAGTACACATTTTGTTCTTTCAGTTTGCACAATTCTTGTTACCACTACCTTGTTTCCAGAACTGCATCAGTATCCTTACAAATGCATAGCTTCTAGACGTTAATGGATTATTTGAGTTGTAGCCTTACAAACAACATAAACAATTTTGAGTCCCTACTAGGGAACACTACTAAACCATTGTACATAATCACTTTGTTTTATATTTTCTAATGTTATCTAACTTCTTGTGCAATCTATGTAAGTTTGTCTATTTGGAGCATTTCTCTCTGGGCGTCTGCTGAAAATGGACATGTATCCAGTCAGACTATCCCAGTAAACAAATGTAAAATAAAATAAATACCCATATGAATTTGCCTGCAAAAAGGCAACAGCTGGTCCACCAAGTCGACTGAATGGCGAAGCTTATTCTATGCAGCTGCTAACCCCCCCTCATGCGCGTGCGCACACACACACACACACACACACACACACACACACACACATGTGCACACACCCAAGCGCACACACACACACACACAAGCACTCAGAGGCAAACTGTAATTCCTTATTCTAACATCATTTTCAGTAATGTATTCTAGGGTCCCACCATCCAATTGATGAAGAACTACTGCAGTATGTTGATCTTTAAATGCCTCCATTGCAGACATTTGCCAGACATATTCCTCTGCCCCCTTCTTTTGCACCTCCCCATATTGATTAAAGCGCTATGCTGTTTACTGAATCACACACACACACACACACACACACACACACACACACACACACACACACACACACACACACATGAAAAGGGCTGACACAAATTTACTGGCTATGCCCCCTTCTGCCCAGACTATAAGGTACATACACTGCCATCAGATACTCCAAAGACAGCTACTCTAATGCTTTTACAAGGGTACCCAATTATTATTTATTTTTTATTTATTACATTTGTTAACCAGGTGTGTCTGACTGGGCCAGAAGCCCGTTTTCAGCAGAGACCCAGGGAGAAAAGCTCCACATACATACAGTAATACAGTATTTAGCAATAACAGTAGTTTTATAATACAGTATTTAGTTTATAATATGTACAGTTTAAACAGTATACAGAGTCTCTAGTGTGGGACAACCCATTTTTAAACTTATACAGCAATATAAAGTACAAAGACAAGTGTAAGCAGTATACATTCAGAGACAGTATGTATGTATGTATGTGTATCAACAGTGAAATAATGACAGAGAGTTAAATTGCTATTTTAGATGTGAGTACAGTAAGTCAGCAGAGGTAGCAGATAGATGGAGGGAGTGTAGTTGAGGACAAGAGTAGAGGTTAAGGTAAGGTACAAGGAGGAAAGAAAATTAGTCTGGTGAGTAGCAGGAACAGATCCAGTGTTTGGATAGGTAGTTCTTAAGAAGTTGTTTGAATTCATGGTGGTTAGGATTTTGGGTGATGGGTTGTAGAAGGGTATTCCATAATTTGGCAATTTTGTGAGAGTAAAGGGAGTCGTCATGGTAATTGTGGGTGCAGGATACATTTAGCATTTGCTTGGTGGATGATCTGAGGGAATGGGTATTAGTGTTGAGTTGTACAAGGTTGGAGAGAGTGAGGCAGTTGCTGGGTTGGTAGATAATTTTGTGAGCCATAGCTTTTTCATTGAGGAATAAAAGGTTAGGGAGTTCTAGCCAATTAAGTTGGGAGAGTGCTGAGCAGTGGTGTGTCCTGTATGGCTGATTGGTGGCAAACTTGGCTATTTTGTTGTAGCAGGATTCAAAGTTACTGAGCTCAGTCTTACGTAGGTTTGTGAAAATGTGAGATCCATATAAGAGGGTGGAAAGCAGACATGAATGAGCAGTGGTTAGTCTTGCACTGAGTAAGGTATGGTTGAGCTCTACAGAGGGTGCCAAGTTTGGCGTGAACTTTTTTGATAGTCAGAGAAATATGCTTGTCAAATTTTAGATTCTCATCAATTGTGACACCTAGAAGTTTGGTGCGGTTAGATGGTTCAGTTATGGTTCTGCTAAAAGACAGGCTTGAGAGAGGGGACTGATTAAGATTGGATATTTTGTTTTTCAAGACTATAATCTTAGTCCTGCTTTGGTTAAGAATGAGTTGATGCTCAGAGAGGTATTTTTCTGTCTTGAAAGGAGTTTTGCATTTTTTGTTGAAGTTTTTGTGGTGAGGGGGCTGAGCATATAAGTGTGGAGTCATCAGCGTACTAGAAAATATGTGCCAGTTGAGTTGCTGAGCTGAGGTTGTTTGTAAATATGGTAAAGAGGAGGGGGTCCAAGGATGGAGCCTTGGGGTATGCCTACTGAGATGGGGAGTAGGGGAGAGAGACTGTTTTCCCATTTGGTTGCTTGCTTATGATAGGAAAGATAGCTATGAAACCAGGTTAGGGCTAAAGTGGTGAGGCCATGGGATGCGAGTTTGTCTAGAAGTAGTTGGTGAGAAACAGTGTCAAAGGCTTTGGGCATATCGAGAAAGACGGAAGATACATAGTGACCTTCATTTAGGAGATGATTAATGCTGCTGCTGAAAGATATTAGAGCTGTGCTAGTACTGTGCTTGGGTCAAAAGCTATGTTGGGAGCTACCTAGCAAGTTGTGATTAAGGAGGTGGTGAAGGTGCTGATTGTGGCTGCATTTCTCTAATATTTTTGCGATGGGAGAGAGGATGGCTATGGGGTGGTAGTTAGTTCCCTGGAGGGTCCACCTTTGTGGAGGGGGATGATGTGGGATACTTTCCAGAGAAGAGGGATGTATTGCTCTGTGATGGAACGATTAATCACGATGGATATGGGGTAGGCGATAGAAGGTGCAGCAATCTTTAGAAATTTGTTTGGGAGTTGGTCAGCTGCCAGACAGCAGAGTTTTAGTTTGGTTAGGAGTTTTTTTATGTAGCTAGTTTTGATGATATGAAAAGTTAGGGGGTTTGGGCTGTCTGTGGTAGGAGTTAGCAGGGTAATAGGCTGGGTGTTCTGGGAGCCCAGTAGGGTGTTATGGACTTGATAAAGTGGGAGTTGAATTGAGTAGCTCTAGAGTCAGTGTTGTTGGAAGAGATAGGTGCTGGGGTTGGGGTGTGACTGGGGCTAAGAAGGTAGTGTATGCTTTGCCAGAATCTGTGGGGATCATTTAGATGCTTTTGTTGACTGGTTTGGAAAAATGCTTGTTTGTCCTTTTTGAGTTGTTTCTTTGCCAAATTCCAAAGTTGTTTATATACTAAGAGGTTGGATGCATCTTTGGTGGTATGGTAGGTTGACCAAGCTCTGTCTTTATGTTTAAGGAGTAGCTTCGTGTCATTTGATAGCCAAAGTAGTTGCTTGACCCTTTGTCATACTTTTCTAGTGGGAGCAACGTTATTGAGTATGTTAAGGTAGGTGTCATTAAAATATTGAACAGCTAGGTCTAGTTGGAGGTGTTTAAGTGGTGACCAGTCGCATTGTTAGAGTAATAGGTTGAAGATAGTGGGTGAGAAAGTTCTTGTGCTACAGCTGTATTTATAGGAGATGTTGCTTTGAGATTGTATGTGTCTTCTGTAAAGAAAGGTTGGAGAGTGATCACTAAGGGAGTCTGCAGATATCCAACTAGGTAGTGTAGGTTGGGTCTATTGTTCAGAATCCAATCTAGTATAGATTGCTTGTTGGAGTGTTTATCTGTGCAAGTTGGACATATAATGGTTTGAATTAATTTGAACAGGTTTATGACATTTGAGGGAGTCTTAGATGAGCAGGAGTGCCAGTTATACACAGTGAAATTAATATTAATACAAATGATAGTGTTTGGCCAATGCAGCAAGGCTTTCAGCAGTGGCTACAGAGTCACCAAATAAATATAAGTACTCTCAAAAGTTGAAATATTCTCTAAAGGACCAGCAACAATGAAAAGTTTAAATATATTTAATAATAAATAAAAGTGCATGAAAATACTAAATATCTATTTGCAATAAACACCAAAGTTTCAATCACAGGAAATATTAAAATAACACAGATGAATAGATTCACACAGATACAGAAAAAAAACAGTACTTAACTAATCTCACTATATTTTCCTGACTGATCTAAAGAATTACTATTCCCTGGCTCACTTACTAGAGCAAGGCAAGATGAAGTGGGTGAGAGATCATTCTTTGTCAGGTTACAAAAACAGACTGCTTTGAGACGTCTGTCTGTAGTATCTAAATATTATTTCAGAGTCAGTTACAAAATGACATCACATCTGGTAATCTGACTCTGTTTCCCACACTACCCCCATCACTAGAAGTTGCCAGGATTTAGCACATATGTGCTACAATACATATATCGAGCTTTGCTAAAGTTTATTGCCGCATCTGGAAGCTGTAAAACAATTTTAACCATTCTGGTCTTCCAGTAGAGACTACCAAACCATGCTTCTTACAAACGTTGCATCTCTGCTTCATTCAAAACATTGAGATAATATCTTTATGGCCTATGCCCAGTAATTTAATTTCAGAAAATTTTTCAAAGTTAGCTGTAGCTGGACTGTGATTAACCTCTTCTCTTCCAGTATCCTCTGTTACAGTATATTAATTTCAACATTTACAATGCATACATTTAATCAGTTACTACATGCATATATATTTCTTTTCTGTCCAGCAGGACCCACTGTTGATACATTTTCAACACAAGTAAACCTCACAAATACATTTTCAGCACAAGCATCTGTACAAATCAGTTTGATATGCAAATGACATATAATTCTTTAAAAAATTGCAGCTAGCTGTGCTGGCATATATTATACATACACTGCCCTACTTCTCCTGACATAGCTGTAAATACCTTACATTGTCACAGCCCCAATTTCCCATTTTCTCTAAAGTATGCAAGTGGGAGTGAAGGGCTAATGTGTATATTATAAGATGAACTGTACTTGTCCTCATCATGTTCACTTGAAGGTAGCCTTTTGTTTTATCCCTTAACAATGTCCACAGTCTCAAGGTAAGTAGAGCTGTGTATAGATCCCAGATGAACACAGCAGCTTTTTAACATGCCTTAGCTTTTTAACATGCCTTTTGTAGTCTGTATACCTTTTGTTTTAATGACCCACTTGACATTATACATTTTCTCCTTTTGATTTATGTGTCTTAACACCAGACTCTCCACTCCTCAAACTTTATGGTGCTATTCTCTGCACAGCCTTCAAAAGGCTAAGTTTATTTATTTAGTTTTGTTAACCTCACAACTGACCTAAAGACCCTTTTCAGCCTCGCCTGTGCCATGTGACCCAGTTCTCTCAATATCCAGTCATCGGTGCTTTGTGTAAAAAGGTGAGTACTTCCATTACCATAAAAGTCTATATCTGACACTGCACTGTTACACATTGGCATCTTGGGTTTAGTCAGTACCCTTTCACACTGCATTAAACTATTCATCCAAGGTCTAAGAAATAGCATATGTTCCTCCTCCAAGATATAACTATTTGGTTTGTTTCTCTGGAATGCATCTCCATGCACTAACTAGCTAAAAATGTTTTGGCCACATTTCTAGCCTCCAAAGATTTCTTGTACACTGATGTCTTGGACATTAATTGTTACTCGGATTGTAGAGTCAGCTGCAAACATTTTTCAAACCCTGGATGACAACGATCATAACTGTGCTTCAGAGTACTGGGTGAAAGACAAGCATTTTTTGCTCCCCACTTGGCTCTAGTGTCTCTGTCAGTTATTAGAATTTGTTGTCTATATTAAATGGACGTAACTCCTCTGTACACATTTCATTTGCCTGTTGTTTTACCAGCGCTTTAATATAGCCAAATTCTTTTAAATTACAAAAGTCCTTTAAGCCTAGTTTATCATTTTATATTACCTCTGCTTTTGCTAAGTGATTGATTTGCACTTTTGAGATATCAAAACCTCTCTCTAATGTGTGTTTACTTCAGTTTTTAATAGCTACTGTGATTTTACACCTGGATCCCATTGAAATTTCTAAGCTGTCTTATTATTTGTGTTTGTAAATATTTGGCATAAATTAAAATACATCTTTTTTTATTAAAGAGTGGCTTAACCTTTAGAAATTAGTTTCAATATATGATTTATCTGTTTATACTAAATCATTCCTTCTTCTAATATCCAGTAATGTTTCAACTATTGTATCTCAGTATATGATTTACAGCATTCATTTTAATTGACAAATGTTACTATGCAATACCATATTAAATAAGGTAAACTATATACCTACATTAAGCTTACACATACCCACTCACAAATTAATCAAAGTTTATAGGGAAAGGGAAAAATGCATATTACTGTATGATGGACTCAGAGACACAGTCTAGTAAAAATGCCTCACAATGTGTATTTTGTCGGTTCTGTTAGTAAAGAGGGTCGGTTTCCCCTTTAGCCCACCACCTACTACCATTAAAGTAGACAGTAGTAGGCGTTAAGGGGGTCTACTGCCCCCTTTGCCAATACAATTAGCGATAAATACTACATTGTGACCTGTCAAGCATGCAGAGCTCTAAACCTTATGTAACACATGGTTACACAAACATACAGTGAGTCAGTGATGAATGCAAGTGACATTCACCCAACTGTCAGCCATCATCACCCTTTGTCTCCCATCAAGACAGTATTGCAGTGATCTCACTAACTATTCCAACACCTCCCATACCCTTCACTTTCCCTATTATCTTTCTAACCACAAACATTCCCAAAGGTAGTTGTCTATGAATGCCCTATATACCGGTGTGAGACCCCTGCACTGGCCCAGTAATCAAGGACCCTCAATCCTCACCACTAGCAACAGTGGGGGGATGTACACACTTGAAGGATGACAAGTACACACACACATCAAAGTGCAATTTTTCTTAAGAACACACAGAGATCACAGTCAGTCTGGAGCTGATTTCTCCCTTTCTCTCCAGATCCCCAGTAAGACTCTCCATTGGCACAGCTATAGGGTTGAGATCTCAGCTGAGTTGCCAAACCAATACCTCCAGCACCCTCTCTGTCCAACCAGTTCTTCATGTCCATGCCCAAGTAGCTGACACACACACACACACACACACACACACACACACACACACACACACACACACACACACACACACACACTCTGAGGTTTGATTTACACACACACACACACACACACACACACACACACACACACACACACACCTGGGAAAGGTTGGCACAGGTTTACTAGCTATGCCTCCTTCTGCCCAGCCTATAAGGTAGTTTCCACTGCCATCAGCCACTACTTTTCAGCTACTTTAAGGCGCTTAGCAAAGGGTGTACAATCTTACTGTGTAATGTTAATATTAATCCAAATGGTAGTTTGACCAAGAGCCAGGCTATTAGGAGTGGCCTGTACAGTGTCGCCAAATAGATATGCAAGCACACTAAGAGCTTAAATATCTCTAAACAGACCAGCCACAATTGAAAGGTTTAAATATATTTAATAATAAATAGAAAAAGAACAAGACAGCACTAAATATGTATTCACAGTGATATCAGAGTTCAAAATCACTGGAAATATTTTAAACAACATTGCAGGGCAGTCTCAAATGAATACAGAAAGCATCTAAACTAATCTTTACTAAGTTCCTAACAGAATCTAAGAGAAATTACCGTATACTATTTAACTTACTTACAGCAAGGCAAGTGCAGAGGTGGGGAGTGGATGTTATCAGGTCAAAGACAAATACAAAATGCCCTGTTTCTCTCTCTCTCAGAAGGTTCTTAAATTAATATCAAATATTGCTGCTGGGATAGCTGGCAGGATGGAATCACTTTTTGTCACCTGACTTTAGTTCCCAAGCTAAACCCCCATTGTCAGAAACTACTAGCATTTAGCATCTCCCTGTGAAAACACATAGCCTTTAGATATTTGCAGCTGCTAGGCGACATAAAACAATAAAACACTTATAATACAATGTTGTAGGCTCCATTGTTCTAGACATTATGTCTCCTGTTGCACTGAAACCGAAAGAAAACATCTCTTTTGTTACGTGGTTATAAAACTATTTAATTTCAACTATTTTCCTGAAGTTTTGCAAGTTAACCCTCTATGTTCTAGTTCCCACTGTTAAAACATATACATTTGCACAGGTACAATAGTTTATATACATTTCTATTCTTTCCCAGTAGGGTACACTATGGACACATCCTTAAGCTGAGTACTTTACACACACTTCTGTACTAGCAGCTTGATTTATAGAGAACAAAAAGTTGTAATATAGTGGCAACACAAGCAATTGCATCCTGATGATATGCACAAATGACACATAAATATTTACAGTATTCCAGATAGCTGGACTGGCAGTATCTGCTTTTGTTACATTGCTATATAAATCATCTTAATAGTCACAAATGACATATAATTATTTACAAAATTCCAGATAGCTAGGCTGACAATGTGAGAACCGGAATAAGGTCTTCTCTTAAATATCTATATGAGACACTAAACAAGTTCAGATATTTTAATCTTTCTTAATAACTTAAATTTTCACATCCACAGATGCCCTTAGTGTATTTCTCCTGTACTCTTTCCAGTATAGTCAAGCTTGTTTTCTTATAAGGTTTCCATATTTTTATTTGTTATTGTTATTCCATAGTCACGTTTGGGTCTAATGTAACTAACAAACAATAACTTCATGATTTCTGATTTCCTAGACTTTTTAAATCTTTTTATGCAACCTATAGTTCTATAACTACCATTAACCAATTGGTTGATATGATTAGAAAAACTCAGAGCTGGATCTACCCATATACCCAGAAATTTAAATAAACCACAGTTTCAATGACTGTGTACTACATTAAATATTTACCTTTCAATTCATGTCTCCCAAATCTCATATGCCTAGTTTTTGTTGTATTTATCAGCATATTATTCTCCTGTGCTCAAATGATCAATTTAGTCAAGATCTTTTGCAGACATGCCCTGTCTGTAACACATGCAGCCAGTTTACCCAATTTCAGTTCATCTGCATACAGACTGTAGATCACCTCAGATGAAAAAGATTGATCTGAAAGATACAATCTAAACAAGTATGGGCCTAGGACAGAGCCCTGTGAGGCACCCTGACTGTAACCAAGAATTTCACCTGTCCATTTGCTGTATGATACTTGCTATGTCCTATGTGTAAGCCATGCAGCTGTCCATCTTATCAAAAGTGCATCAGTACCTAGTTGTTCTAATTTATTGATCATTAGCTTGTGTATGGTCCTGTCAAATGCTGAATATCACAGCATACATTTTCATTCATAGCTGTTATTATGTTGTTATAGAACATCATGTTACAGGTGGTAATAGATCTATTTTCAACATGTGCATGCTCCTATGTGGTTTCAAATGTCAACCTTTCTAATTCTGACAATAACTTATCCAACATTACCTTCTCCATTATTTTTCCCCAACATAAAAGTAGACTCAAGGGTCTGTATGACTCTAGGTTTGTCCAACTACCCTTTCCCTTATTTCCAATCTTGAGGAATTTCCCCATATTTATACAACCTAGTAAATAATAGGTGTTATGGTACTGTAAGTTCTTGCTGAAGTGTTCTCAAGTCACTATTACTAATTCCATCTCCTCTCTGTGCTTTGTTTGGATCCAGTTTGTATAGTTCATTTTCAATATAATCTAATTTGATTTCAGTATCTGAGTTTATAAAGATGTCACTAGAACAACTTATCACCCCCCTTGTGGAGCCAAGCTATTTTGCATAAGATTTTGTAAATGTATCTAAAATATGTTATGTCTGAGAATAAATTTTGGAATCTACACACAGCTTATCAATTTGTATGTCTTTACTCCTTCCACATCATATGTATATATAAAATGGTTTCCTATTATGCTCAATATCTTTATATACATTTTCTTCAATTTTTTCTTGATCTTGTCTCACACTATGCTTAATTTGTGAATCCACCTTGTTTATTTCAGTTTTCAAAGTTATAGTTTGACCTCTTTTCATTCCTGAACCCTAGTAGTTTTTTTTTTACAATCTGACACAATTGTTGCTCCTGAACATACATTATGAATAACGCCCTTACTAATGTTGTTGATTCAATATTATTCCAGTCTGTTTCTGGTAAATTTAAGTCCCCAGCCACTATTATTCTTCCCTCTTGAGTTTCGTGCAACAAATGAAGGAATTCTCCAAGGTCATCAGCATTTGACTTTGGTGGTCTATACACTCCAGCAATAGTTATATGTTCCAGGGTTGTCTTTATTGTCATAGTTACACAGCCTGTAGTATTGGTGTTGTCACTGAATATGAAATAATCACAGGTCTGATAACTATCTTTAATCCCTATCATAACACCTCCACTTGATTTTTTGTTACAATGTCTATTACAGCAAAAACATTTATACCCTGACAGATCTGTTTTCAGTTATTGTTCCTTAACCATGTTTCACAATCAATAACAACATCAGTCTTGTGTGAACATAGCAAATCTTTCAATAAAAAACCTTTCTATATGTAATTTGTGAAAAATACATCCTCACAACTGAAAAAGCTATGCTGTCTAAGAGGGCTGTAAGTTGCCTTCTAACAGTCAAAGAGTCCTTGTGGGTGAGATCATTTGTACTGACATGAATAAAAACGAATCCATACTTCCTTACATTAAGGCATTCCAAGGCCTGCCTCACATCCTCTATTTTTGCTCCTGGCAAGCGTAACAATATTTGGTGTTCGTTATCTTCTCTGCATATGTAAGTATCAGTCCCTCTAATAATTGAATCTCCAATTACGAGAATATTTTTCTGAGCTGATCTGAAGAGTCTTCAGCTTCTAATTTAGTAATATCTGCTCTACCAGTTGTTACAAAGGAATGGTGCTCATCACCATTAATCTTATTAATCCCACTGTTTTCATTGCTTGTTACATTTGCAAGCATACAATTCTCATCCAGCTGGTTTTGTACATCCACACCTTGAGCCATTTTGCCTTCTGTCTTTCTCCTTTTTTCTTACAGTAACGTTCTTCAAACCTTTCATGTTCAAGTTTGATTTCTTACTTTTCACTTGCCCTTTGCCTCTTTTTTTCCTACCTTCTCTTTTGGAAAATGGTGCCTTTTCTGTATATTAAAGATTTTCTGATAGAAAAATGTTATCATTACTTGTAATCTGTGCATTATTTAACAAATCAGTGTCCTTCTTAGCATGTATTCTTTTTGCTTTACAGACATTTATCAGTTTCTTTTTCTTTATCTGTTGTGAACTTTTTCGTTTCTTTCTTTTTTATTTCCTTCTATGCAATCTGAATCGTCAGATTGCTGAATACTTGTATCCAGAATTACAAAGTTGTCAGTGGCCTTATCTTGTTTCTTAGGGGTTGAGTGATCTTTACAGACAATAGACACATCCTTTCCTAAATATGTTCTGTTTGCTCTTTGACTAACATTATTTATCTCTTCAGTCCAATCATTAATGTATGTAACAACAGTTCTCCAAGCCGAGTCAATTGCACGAGTGCAATTGTCATCAGTGAGTCTGTATTTCCTGCTAATAATGGTGAACAAACCATCCATCTTTTGACATGAGCAACACAGATCACCAGTGTTATCAGATGTTACCTTTAAGTATGCATAGCATTTATTACACTTTACAAGATGTTTGTGCTCTAGCAAATCATTAATGGCATACTCATTTAAGGAATCCATAATCAGCTACAAATGAATAAAATATTCTAAAAGAAAAGAGTAATATAAATTAGTTGCCACAGAATTCAAAGAGGATTTAAATCAACTTCTAAGAGGAAATTTACACAAACAATATACAACTAAATGTTACTCTGACTGTACAAGTTGTAAAAGCCACACAAAAGCTGGAATTGCTTTACATCGCATGTGAATGCACTCAGTAGCTTCTGCTCACTATCATTTACGGTCCACTTCTCTTTGACAGTAAAGATCAATAACTCACAAACCAAGACAGGATTGTTTAAATAAGCTCTGGATTGTCCTCTCTGCAGTCTTTGTGAATTTATAGCTGTCTAGGCCACTTTTGATGACTAGAGTTTGCCTCTCTGATGCTGTGCAGTAGTTTCTCCACCACCTTATCTGCACTGGATGCTAAGATGAGTATGCATCATCTCTGTACTAGTGGCTGTATGTCCTTATCTGTATGGGATGTCAGGATAAGTAAATCCACTTCTTTACATCTTTGTAGCAGTTTCACAGTGTAAATCTATATTATCTACACATTAATTTCTCTATATCTTTAGAACAAACAAAATGCCCCAGTCTTGCACTAACAAACTTTCACGATAATTCCTATTGCTTCATCAGACAACTAAACTACTAAAAGTTACAGTTCATGTAGCATTTCAAACTTGTCAGCTGATATGAACAAGCCAATAAAAGGCTCCAGAATAAAGGCAGTCCACAAACAGGTAGAAATGGTCCCAAACACAAAGGTGTTTAAAAACTTTAATCACTTGTAGACCAGCACACAAAATACAAATTCGGGATTTACCGCTTTCGCCTCCTTACAGGAAACTTCATCAGAATCTGAATCATTAAGAATCATGTGCCTTAAATACCCTTGAGAATAACCCTGTTGGTTTGTGTCCCATCACATGAATCAAAAATAGAAAGAATAATACAATAGTAATGAAAGTTATACATATGTATATAAATAAATACACAAGACTTAAAAATATATATGTATATACTTTTCCAAGATGTTAAAAATGTTAAAAAGCATTTTAGGGTATTAAACCTAGTTTTTAAAACTGGGGCTAATGAAACATCGTCCAAATGTAACTCCCAGATCAATTCCCTATATTCTAGTTTGGCCTCCCAGTCTCCACACCTATCGTTCCTTTTCACTACCTCTAATATCCAAAACTTAAAATTCGCATTGTTGCATTTTAAAACATGTCTATATAAAGCACTGGTGACTTTTTTCCTACTAATTTCATACATGTGCTCATATATCCTTCACCTCAGAGTAAGCTCTGTTTTTCTCACACAAAACACCCAGCAGGTGGTACAATAAACTAAATATACCACCCATTTTGTTAAACAGTTGTGGTTGCCCATGCTTACAAGTCTCATAGATGGAACTGGGACATGTAAAGTGTAAAGGTTAGCAATAAAAGTACATTGGGAACATTTCCCACACTTGTAAGTTCCCTTTTTAACAGTTGCCCCCATTCCCATATCCATTTTCTTTTTCTTGAAAATGTCCTTTAAATTTGGATTCCTCCTATAGCTGTATTTTATGGGTCTGTTAAAAATATCCAATCTGTTCGGCATTTT